>NC_090030.1:31473772-31511272 GCF_037176765.1 Anolis sagrei | reverse complement strand
GGAGAAAAGGAGAAGGGGAGGAAGAGAGGGAGGATTGGAGGGAGGAGGGAGAAAAGGAGGAGAGGAGGAAGGAAAGAAGAAAGAAAAGGAGTAGGGGACGAAGAGGAAGGAAGGAAGAGAAGGAGAGGGAGGATGGAAGGAAAGGAGGAAAGGAGAAGGGGAGGAAGAGAGGAAGGATTGGAGGAAGGAAGCAGAAGAGAAGAGAAGGAAGGAAGGAAAGAAGAAAGGAAAGGAGTAGAGAAGAGGGAGGATGGAAGGAAGGAGAAAAGGAGAAGGGGAAGAAGAGAGGAAGGAAAGAAGGAGAAAAGGAGAAGGGGAAGAAGAGGGGGGATTGGAGGGAGGAAGGAAGGAGAAAAGGAGTAGGGGAGGAAGACGAAGGAAGGAAGGAGAAAAGGAGAGAGGGAGGATGGAAGGAAGGAAAGAAGGAATGGAGGAAGGAAGGAGAAACGGAGAGGGAGAAAAGTGGAAGGAAGAAGGAAGGTGGAGGGGAGGAAGAGAGGGAGGATGGAAGGGAGCAAGGAAAGAAAAAAGGAGGAGAGAAAGGGAGGGAGGAAAAAGAAAAGGAGTAGGGGAGGAAGAGGAGGAGGGGAAGAGGGAGGATGGAAGGAAGGAGAAAAGGAGAAGAAGAGAGGAAGGAAAGAAGGAGAAAAGGAGAAGGGGAAGAAGAGGGAGGATTGGAGGAAGGAAGGAGAAAAGGAGTAGGGGAGGAAGACGGAGGAAGGAAGGAAAGAAGATAGAAAAGGAGGAGGGGAGGAAGAAGGAGGATGGAAGGAAGAAAAGAAGAGGAAAAGAGGAAGGAAGAAGAAAAGGAGGGGGAGAAAAGTGGAAGGAAGAAGGAAGGTGGAGGGGAGGAAGAGAGGGAGGATGGAAGGGAGCAAGGAAAGAAAAAAGGAGGAGAGAAAGGGAGGGAGGAAAAAGAAAAGGAGTAGGGGAGGAAGAGTAGATAGAAGGAAAAAAGAAAAAGAGGAGACAAAGCGGATGGAAGGGAGGGAGGAAAGAAGAAAGAAGAGGAGGGAAGACAAGGATGGAATGAAAGGAAAAAGGAAGAAGAAAAGGAGGGGAGGAAGAGAGGATGGATGGATGGAAGGAAAGGAATAAAAGAGGAGGAGGAGAGGATGGAAGAGAGGAAGGAAAGAAAAAAGGTGGAGAGGAGGAAGAGAGGGGGGAAGGAAAGAAAAAATAAGAAAGAAAAAACGAGGGGAGAAAGAGGGGATGGAAGGGAGGAAGGAGTGAAGAAAAGGAGAAGGAGAGAAAAAGTGGATAGAAAGAAAGGAAAGAATGAGGAAAGGATGAGGGGAGGAAGATAGGATGCACGGAAGGAATGAAAGCAGAAAAAGATGAGAGGAAGAAGGTGGAAGGCAGGAAGAAGAAAGAAGAAGAGGGGAGGAAGACAGGCAGGATGGAAGGGAAAAAGAGAAGGAGGACGAGAGGGAGGGAGAAAGAAAGGAAAAAGTAGGGAGGGAGGAAGAAAGAAGAAAAGGAGATGGGAAGGAATAGAGGATGGATGGAAGGAAGAAGGGAAAGAAAGAAGAGGAGGGAAGAAAGAAGAAAAGGAGGTTGGTAGAGAGGATGGAAGCAAGGAAAAGGAAGGAAGAAGAGGGGAGGATGGAAAGAAGGAATTGAAGGAAGGAGGGAATGGAAAGGAAAGGAAGAGAAGGTTAGGCTTCCTCTAGGATGCCATAATATCTCTTTCCAACATTATCCTGGAGGGTCTCACCTTCTGAGATGTCCAGTTTCCTTAAGCATCGAAGTGCTGCCTTACCTCAGGCCTGTCTCCAGGTGCATCTACACTGTAGAATGAATGCAGTTTGGCAGGGCCTTGGTTGCCATAGTTTTGGGATCCTGGGAGTTGTAGTTTCATGGAAGGGGAAGGAACTTCACAAAGCTGGTGGCACATGAAAAAGACTGACCCTAACAAAGATGTGGAATGAGAGGTTCCTTGGTTTTTTCTGGCATTTAAGTGGAAGGGTCAACAGATGGGCCCATTGTCAGAAATATTAAAAATTAAGTATTTTTAATTACAAAAATGTGAGTCAAGCACTGAAAGGGTTAAATGGATGCAATGATTCAGCAAAAGCTGCTGTTCAATGTAAGCAGGTGTGCCTGTTCCGGGCCTGCAAATAATTGTCTTTAAATAGGACGGATGACTTGAGCCCAGGAGGAAGCCAGGGCCCCCCAAAGAGAAGTTCTCAGATGTTTTCCACCACAGATGGTCTTTAGATGGCTTGTGAAGTATAACAAAGTCCTTTATTAATGAACAATCAAACAGAAACTTCTCTTGTCTTCAATAAAGTTAAACAAATTCTTCCAGGCTTTTATGCAACTGGTGGCTTCCTAATCTTGTCCACAAAGGACAGGCACATAAGCACCAGACATTTGGATACATTTCTGCCAACGATGAAGCCGTCACGGAAGAAGTCGACACTCTGTTTCCACAACCAGCGACTCACAGTTCTCTCATCCTGGGTACCCATCGTGCACAGATCTTCCGATAGCCAAGCAAAGCAATAATGTGACCCACACGTTCTTGTGAAATGCCGATTATGCTTGAAATTTCTCTGATACGACAATCGTCCTGAATCAATCTGTCAAACTTGTTCTTGTAAATAGTGCAACCATATTATTTTGTGACAAAGAAAAGCCTTCTAAGGAAGAGATAATATTGGTCTCTGTGTTTTTGTTCTTTTTATTACTTTGGCTACTGGTGCTGGGTCACGCTGCTGCAAATAAGTTACTCTGCTGTGCATTTTTTTTTATAATAATATTTTATTAGCTTTTCCATATATAAAATTATTACATAAGAAACATATAACTGGAAAGACAAACATGGGACATGGAACATGGGACATGGAACATACATACATATGTATGACATACATAGGGTGTGGGTAGCACTACACGAAACAGACAATTTGTGAAATGACCTATAGACTATAACCCCCGCTAACCCTCCTCCCTCCCCCCCTTCCCCCCTCCACCCCCCTACAATGATAAAACCGACTTCCCCTCATATTCATTCATTCTTAAATCATTTCATGTTACAGCATTTCTATTACATCTTTATCCTCCTCCTATCTTCAGACATTAATAATTTCCTATTACTGTACTACCTTTTCTACATAATTCTTAAACAAGCTCCAGTCAGTCATTACTGATCCTCTTCCATTGTTCTGCTTCAGCCAATATGTAAGTTCGTCCATTTCCTGGATGTCTAGCACTTTATCCCTCCATTGCGATATGGAAGGTATCTTATCTTGCTTCCACATACTGGCGAATATCATCCTGGCTGCGGTCGCTAAGAAAGTAAATAACTTTTCTGAATTATTATCGGCAAAAAGAGAGTTGTCATACATTCCTAATAAATACATTTCTGGGAGTTTTATCTTAAGAATTTTCCTACATTCACTATGTATAGCCTTCCAGAACTCTTTCGCCCTTGGGCATTGCCACCATAGGTGATAAAAAGACCCTTCGCTCACTTTACATTTCCAACATCTGTTGTCTACATTTCCATACATTATCGCTAACTTTTGAGGGGTTAGGTACCAACGGTGTAGCATTTTCAGACAGTTTTCCTTTAAGTCTGAAGCGTAGGTATATTTGAGCCTTTTCCTCCAGATAACCTCCCATTCCCTTAGATGGATGGTTCTCCCTATATTCCTTGCCCATAGTACCATTGAGTTCTTAATGGTTTCCGTTTCGGTGGCCCACCCCAGCAGGGTTTGGTATAAAAATGTTATGATTTTTTCCCCCTCTTATGTAGCCTGTCCCACAGATCTGTCTCCTCCCCAAAGCCTAGTCTCCTGTCTTCTTTAAAGCTTTCCTTGATCTGGGCGTAATGCAGCCATGAGATGTTCTTAAAATCTTGCACTATTTCCTTGTGAGTTTTTAGTTCCCAGGAGCCATTCTTTTTATGAAGAATATCTTTGTATGAAGGCCAGGAGACCCATCCCAGGAGTCTGCGGTGTTTGGCCTCAAGGGGTGAAATCCACAATGGGGTTTTCTGGAAGAAAAATTTTTTGTGTCTTTCCCACACCTTTATTAGGGCGGACCTCACGAAGTGGTTACCAAAGTTTCCTTCCTTTTTGGTCCCTTCATACCACAGGTATTCGTGCCAGCCCTTACGGAGATCGAATCCCTCAATGGTTAAGATCTTAATGTTCTGTAATTTGGTCCAGTCCTGTATCCAGGCTAATGCACTGGCGTCGTAATAAGATTGCAGGTCCGGGAGACCGAAGCCTCCTTTGTGTGTTGGCATTATCATTATCGTACGTTTTATTCTGGGTCTTTTATTTTTCCAGATGAATTTTGTAATCTCTTTATTCCACTCCATGAATATTTTGAGGTTTCTTATGATGGGCAGGTTCTGAAAGATGTATAGTAATTTAGGGAGGACGTTCATTTTTATCGCTGCAACTCTACCCAGAAGTGATAGATTTAATTTCTTCCATGTTTCCATCTCCCTCTTGATCTCCTTCCATTTCTCTATATAATTGTTTTCTAGTAGGTTTAAGTTTCTCCGGGTGACCCAAATGCCTAAGTATTTGATCTTATTTACTACTTTAATTCCCGCAGTATCTTCCAGTTTCTTTTGATTTGCTTTTGTGATATTCTTGGTCAGTAACATGGTTTTCCTTCTATTTAATTTGAGCCCCGCAACCTCTCCATATTCTTCGATTTTGTCGAGCCATAGTTGTATTGTTTCCCTTGGGTTCTCTACAACGCATATGATGTCATCAGCGAAGGCTCTGAGTTTTAGCTCTTGTTTACCTATTTTCAGGCCTTTTAATGCTTCATCTTCCCTTATTCCTTTAAGTAGGACTTCTAGGGCAAAGATGAAGATGAGGGGGGATAGAGGGCATCCCTGCCTTGTGCCTCTTTCGATTGGGAAGTCCTCTGATGCGATTCCGTTTATGACTAATTTTGCCTTCTGATCTTTATATATGGACTCAATGGCGTTTCTGAATTGGTACCCAAAATCCATTTCCTGGAACAGCGATTTGAAGAAGTCCCAGCCGATGTTATCAAACGCTTTTTCGGCGTCGATGGCCAGGAGGGCTACTTCTTTCTGATGGTGGGTTTCATAGTACTCGATTGTGTCGAGGATGGATCTTACATTGTCCTTGATGTTCCTGTTGGGCAAAAAGCCATTTTGATCTTCTCCTATCCATTCTGTTAAGAAGGTCTTTAGTCTGTTGGCCATGACAATTGAAAAGATTTTATAATCATTGTTTAACAAGGAGATGGGACGGTAGTTTCTGATGTCTTCTTTATCCGTACCCTCCTTGTGGATTAGAATGATTTCCGCGGATCTCCATGACTCTGGAATGACCCCTTCCTGTAGTGCTTTATTCATTACTTCTTTGAGGGTGTTCCCAATCTCTTCCTGTAGCGTCTTGTAGAGACCCGCCGTAAAGCCGTCGGGGCCTGGAGCTTTGTTGTTCCGTAGGCCTTTAATCGCCTCTTTAATTTCTTCTCTCGTTATTTCCCGATTTAGCTCCTCTCTTTGATCATCTGTAATTTTCTCTAATTTTTGCTTATTTAGATATTTTACTATCTCTTCTGTATCTATTTCCTTTTTACTATATAAGTCTCTATAGTAGTTTTGAAACTCTTTTATTATTTCGTTATCTTTTGTCAATATTCTATCTTCTATTTTTATTTTAGTTATTCGTTGTTGTTGGGTTTTCTTTCTTATTTTCCATGCCAGTGATCTTCCTATTTTATTTGCATTTTCGAATTCTCTTTGGCGGATGAACTTTATTTGCTTTGCCATTCTCTCTAGTTCAAACATATGTTTTTCTTTTTTCAATATTTCCAGTTTTTCGTTTAGTCCCAGATTTTCTGGATTGTCTTTCAGGTCTTTTTCTGTCTTTTCAATCTTTTTCTCCACCTGCTCTCTTTGGCTGTTTTTAAGTCTATTTTTAATAGCAGCGTGTTGAATTAGGTGCCCCCTTAATACTGCTTTGTAAGCGTCCCATGTTGTTTGGATCTTGTGTTTAATTGTCCGTTAATGGTAAGACCGCGGCCATCCAGGACTTGATCCTGGATGAGAGGGTGGATCTGGCATGCATTACCGAGACCTGGTTGGACGAGGTGGGGGGTGTAAACCTTTCCCAGCTGTGTCCTCCAGGTTTTGGAGTGCATCAACAGGCCAGACAAGGGGAGCGGGGAGGAGGGGTCGCAGTGGTCTTCCGGCAATCCATCGCCGTGACCAGATGCGTTGTCCCGCAAGCCTCTGGGTTTGAGTGCGTCCACTTGAGGGTGGGGAGCCGTGACAGTGTGGGGTTCCTGCTGGTGTATCGCCCACCCCGAGATCCAGCAGCTTCCCTGTCTGAGTTAGCGGAAGTGGTCTCTAATTCGGCCTTGGTCTCCCAGCGCCTGGTGGTGCTGGGAGACTTTAACATTCACGCCGAGACCACTTTATCTGGCGCAGCTCAGGACTTTATGGCCACCATGACGGCCATAGGACTGTCACAGATAATATCTGGCCCCACGCATCAAGCTGGGCACACTCTCGACCTTGTCTTTGTGGCGGACGATGAATTGATCAGAGTGGAAGATCAAAACATCCTTCCAGTGTCATGGTCTGACCATCATCTGATCACATTTAGACTTACTGCGACCCTAAACCTCCGCAGGGGTGGAGGACAAATTAAGATGGTCCGCCCTAGGAGACTGATGGATCCGGACGGATTCCTGAGGAATCTTAGGGTTCTTCCTGCCTTGGAGCCTGGCGATTCTATCGATGCCTTGGTAACTCTCTATAACGGAGAGATGGCCAGGGCGTTAGATACGATCGCACCCGAACGCCCCATCTCGTTGCGTCGTGACAGGCCATCCCCTTGGTTCACCGAGGAGCTGGCTGTGATGAAGCATACGAGAAGGGGGCTAGAGCGCAAATGGAGGAAATCTCGAGATGTATCTGATCGAACACGGGCTAGAGCCTCTCTTAAGGCATACTCCGTGGCCATACGGGCGGCCAGGAAGTCATTCACGACCGCTCGTATAGCATCTGCAGCAAATAGATCATCGGAGCTGTTTCGGGTCGTGGGAGAACTCCTCCACCCACCTGCGGTGGAGGAGGTCCCCGACGACCCCGCAGCTCGGTGTCGCGATTTCGCACACCATTTTGCAGATAAAGTCGCCCAGATACGCCTCGAGCTCGACTCCAATTCCATCGCAGTGCCAGAAGAGGTGACGGAGGCACCTGCTTGTCCAGTTTTATGGGATTCTTTTAGGCTTGTTCTCCCTGAAACAGTGGAGGAGATTCTTGGGGCTGTGAGAGCGACCACCTCATCTCTAGACCCATGCCCATCTTGGCTCATTAAATCAGCCAGAGGGGGGTTGCTTGATTGGTTTGTACTGATTGTCAATGCATCGCTGGAGCAAGGAATTTTTCCATCTAATTTGAAGCAGGCCGTGGTCCGTCCACTTATCAAAAAAGCTTCCCTTGACTCCACGGTGCTGAATAATTACAGGCCGATCTCCAACCTCCCCTTTTTGGGTAAGGTGCTGGAGAGGGTGGTCGCCTCTCAGCTTCAGGGTTTCCTAGACGATACCAACTACCTAGATCAGTCACAGTCTGGTTTCAGGCCTGGTCATGGCACCGAGACAGCCTTGGTCGCCTTGGTGGATGACCTCCGCAGAGAACTGGACAGGGGGAGTGTGACCCTGCTGGTCCTCTTGGACATCTCAGCGGCTTTCGATACCATCGATCATGGTATCCTTCTGGGTCGTCTCTCCGGGATGGGCCTTGGGGGCACGGTTCTGTCGTGGCTCCAGTCCTTCCTGGAGGGACGAACTCAGATGGTGAAGCTGGGAGACGCCTGCTCTGACCCCTGGCCTTTGACCTGTGGGGTCCCGCAAGGCTCTATTTTGTCGCCCATGCTTTTTAACATCTACATGAAACCGCTGGGAGAGGTCATCCGGAGTTTTGGAGTTGGGTGCCATCTCTACGCGGATGACACACAACTCTACTACTCTTTTCCACCTAACTCCAAGGAGGCTTCTCAGGTGCTAGACGAGTGCCTGGCCGCTGTGTCGATCTGGATGAGGAAGAACAAGCTGAAGATCAATCCCGATAAGACAGAGGTCCTCCTGGTCGATCGCAAACCAGATCGGGGTATAGGGTGGTCACCTGTGCTGGACGGGGTTACACTCCCCCTGAAACCACAGGTCCGCAGTTTGGGCGTCCTCTTGGATTCTTCGCTTACACTTGAGGCTCAGGTGTCGGCAGTATCCGGGAGGGCCTTTGCGCAACTGAGACTTGTGCGCCAACTGCGACCATACCTCGTGAAGGCTGATCTGGCTGGGGTGGTCCATGCCTTGGTCACCTCTAGAATGGATTACTGCAATGCGCTCTACGTGGGGCTGCCCTTGAAGACGGCTCGGAAACTTCAATTGGTCCAGTGGGCAGCAGCTAGGATACTAACCGGAGCTCATTATCAAGAGAGGTCTACCCCTCTGTTTAAGGAGCTCCATTGGCTGCCATTTGTTTTCCGAGCCCAATTCAAGGTGCAGGTGCTCACCTACAAAGCCCTAAACGGTTTGGGACCACCCTACCTGCGTGACCGCATCACCATCTACGAACCCATGCGCTCGTTACGGTCATCTGGAGAGGCCCTGCTCGTGATCCCACCCACGTCACAAGCGCGCTTGGTGGGGACACGTGACAGGGCCTTTTCTGTGGCGGCCCCCCGACTTTGGAACGCCCTCCCAAAAGATCTCAGACAGGCCCCCACTCTAGCCGTTTTCAGAAGGAACTTAAAAACTTGGCTGTTCCGTTGTGCCTTCCCAGACTAGGAATCCCCACCCCAAGTCCTAGTAGCACCTTAGCATAACAAATTGTCGCTGCACATCGCACTTTTAACCTTACGTGCCTCCTGCCATTTCAGCACTTTTAACCCCTGTACCCCAGTGCGCTGGCCGAACCAGTTTTTAATAATGTCTTGATGTTCTGCCATTGTCGTTATTTTTGCTTTTGTTGATTTGCTTAGTTATTGTGGAGTTATGTTATTTTGTTCATTGTCTGATTTGCTTTGTTATTGTGATGTTACGTTCTTATTGTATTGTGTTTTGAGGCTTCGGCCTGTGTAAGCCGCATCGAGTCCTCTGGGAGATGCTAGCGGGGTACAAATAAAGTTAATAATAAATAATAATAATAATAATTGGAAGTAGTCCCGCGTTTTCTCTTTGTATTTCTTTATATCCCCTTCTGATTTTAGCAAGTTTTCATCTAATCTCCATTTTCTTCTTCCAAATCTATGGTTTATTATCATGACGATCGGGTTGTGGTCTGAGAAATCCCGCGGTAATATTTTGATTCCTGTTACTTTGGACGTGATTGTTTTCGTACTCCAAACCATGTCAATTCTGGTCCAGACTCGATGTCTGTTAGAATAGTGTGTGTAGTCCTTTACCCCTGTGTTATGAACCCTCCAGGTGTCTTCTAGATCTAATTCTTCCAGACAACTCAAGAAGTTTTTTGGTAGGGTATTGCTCTTTTCTATTTTTTTCTTTTTCTGGGTTTTGGTTCTATCCAGTTCTGGGTTTACTATACCATTGAAGTCTCCTAATATAACCATGTGGGCATAGTCTTCTGCCATGATTCTTTCCTTCAGAGCCCTTATGAATTTACCTTTGGGGCCATTGGGGGCATATATATTAATTATGAGGATGTTCTCTGTTCCCACCACTATTCTAACCGCGAGCATTCTGCCCTCCAAATCTTTAAAGATGAGATCTGATGGTATATTCTCATCTATATAGAGTGCTACCCCCCCTTTTTTTTTCAGAGGCAGAAGAGTGATACAATTTGCCTAATTTTTTGTGTGTTAGATGCGCTGAGTGACGTTGGGATATATGGGTTTCCTGCAAGGCGATTACATTGTATTTGCCTCGTTTTAGGTGGTTAAATATCATCTTCCTTTTATTTGGGGAGTTAAACTCTGCTGTGCATTTATGAGGGTCTTTTGTGAATAAGTCCACTCACCCAACATCCATCTTCATCAAAATCGAATTAAAATTTTAATGTCATTTATATCCCACAATATGGAAGTCAAAGCCGCTTACTGCCTGAATTAGAGCAAAAGGTAGCCGAAACAATATATTGTTTACTATTGTTGTACTGTACTTTTATATCTCATTTATTAGCATGCAAATGACCGATGATCTAAGCTTTAATAAACAGCAACAAATAGTAAAAATTAACTAGGTATTTTTAATTACAAAAATGAGTCAAGCACTGAAAGGGTTCAATGGATACAATGACTCAGCAAAAGCTGCAGTTCAATATAAGCAGGTGTGACTCTACCTTAGTAGCCCTTGGTCTGAGGTAACCCTAAGATTATGGGAAGTTTCTGTGGGAGAAGGGCCTCAGTATGAGAAGGCCTCGGTGTTTGTTTTCCTCTGCGTGAGGCCTCAGTATGAGAAAGCCTCAGTGTTCGTTTTCCTCAGCGTGAGAAGGCCTCAGCGTTAGTTTTCTTCCACGTGAAAAGGCCTCATTGTTAGTTTTCCTCAGCGTGAGAAGGCCTCCGTGTTAGTTTTCCTCAGTGTGAGAAGGCCTCAGTGTTGGTTTTCCTCAGCATGAGAAGGCCTCAGTATGAGAAGGCCTTGGTGTTAGTTTTCCTCCGTGTGAGAAGGTCTCAGTATGAGAAGGCCTCAGTGTTCGTTTTCCTCAGTGGGAGAAGGCCTCAGTGTTAGTTTTCCTCCGCGTGAGAAGGCCTCAGTATGTGAAGGCCTCAGTGTTAGTTTTCCTCAGTGGGAGAAGGCCTCAGTGTTAGTTTTCCTCAGTGGGAGAAGGCCTCAGTGTTGGTTTTCCTCAGCGTGAGAAGGCCTCAGTATGAGAAGGCCTCAGTGTTAGTTTTCCTCCGCGTAAGAAGGCCTCAGTATGAGAAGGCCTCAGTGTTCGTTTTCCTCAGTGGGAGAAGGCCTCAGTTAGTTTTCCTCAGCATGAGAAGGCCTCAGTATGAGAAGGCCTTGGTGTTAGTTTTCCTCCGCGTGAGAAGGCCTCAGTATGAGGCCTCAGTGTTCGTTTTCCTCAGTGGGAGAAGGCCTCAGTGTTAGTTTTCCTCCGCGTGAGAAGGCCTCAGTATGTGAAGGCCTCAGTGTTAGTTTTCCTCAGTGGGAGAAGATCTCAGTGTTAGTTTTCCTCAGCGTGAGAAGGCCTCAGTATGAGAAGGCCTCAGTGTTAGTTTTCCTCAGCATGAGAAGGCCTCAGTGTTAGTTTTCCTCAGCATGAGAAGGCCTCAGTGTTAGTTTTCCTCAGCATGAGAAGGCCTCAGTGTTAGTTTTCCTCAGCGTGAGAAGGCCTCAGTGTTAGTTTTCCTCAGCGTGAGAAGGCCTCAGTGTTAGTTTTCCTCAGCATGAGAAGGCCCCAGCGTTAGTTTTCCTCAGCGTGAGAAAGCCTCATTGTTAGTTTTTCTCAGTGTGAGAAGGCCTCAGTGGGAGAAAGGCCATAGTGTGAGGTAGTTTCCCTCAGCGTGAGAAGGCCTCAGTGTTAGTTTTCCTCAGCGTGTGGCCTCAGTGTTAGTTTCCGTCAGCGTGAGAAGGCCTCAGCGTTAGTTTTCCTCAGTGTGAGAAGGCCTCAATGTTAGTTTTCCTCAGTGTGAGAAGGCCTCAGTGGGAAACGCCACAGTGTGAGGTAGTTTTCCTCAGCGTGAGAAGGCCTCAGTGTTAGTTTTCTTCAGTGTGAGAAGGCCTCAGTGTTAGTTTTCCTCAGCGTGAGAAGACCTCAGTGGGAGAAAGGCCTCAGTATGAGGCAGTCCTCAGTCTTAACAGGCCTCAGTGTGTGAGAAGCTTAGGTGAAAGAAGCCCCAGGTCAAAGGCCATCATGTGTGAAGCTTCAGTGTGAAGGCTGCTGTGTGTAAAAAGCTACTCTGTGAAGCTCCTGTGTAACTTCGATGTGAGAAGAGGCTCTGTGAGAGCGAAGCTGTTTATCTGCACGAGAAAGAAGCCCAGTGTGGAAGCAAAGAAGGAAGTATAAAGGACTTTGTGTTATGGAAACTTTGTTCTTGTAAATAGTGCAACCATATTATTTTGCTATAAAGAAAAGCCTCCTGTGGAAGAGATAACATTGGTCTGTGCGTTTTTGCTCTTTTTATCACTTTTTATCACGTGACCCAGCTACTAGTGCTGGGTCACGTTGCTGCTAAGAAGTTACTCTGCTGTGCATTTATGAGGAGGGTCTTCTGTTAATAAGCCCACAGGCCAAATATACATCTCAATCAAAATCTAATTAAATTAGGGTGTTAACAGTCGAGTCACTGTTAACACCCTAATTTAACACCCGGTGGCACAATGGGTGTTGGCAGGACTGAGGACTGACAGGTCGCAGGCTCCAATCCGAGGACAGCACGGATGAGCTCCCTCTGTCAGCTCCAGCTCCCCATGCGGGGACATGAGAGACGCCTCCCACAAGGACGGTAAAGCGTCAAAACATCCAGACATCCCCTGGGCAATGTCAATTGTCTCACACAAAAATCAACTTGTAATTTCTCAAGTCGCTCCCGACACACACACACAGAAGTTGAGTCACAAGACGCAAAGATGTTTAGATTTTTTATTTCAAAAACTTCAAGGCATAAGGTCCTAGTTTTTTTTTTAAGTGGCTATAATTTTGTAAACAGAAGAGAAGTGTTAAGGACTTTGATCCAAACGCGAACAGCTGGAACAAAAGCTCTACACATAACGTCCAACCCATAAACACAAAAGGATGCACAACAGTTGCAGAACATGAACATCTGAATGTTAACGTTGCTTTGCTCAAAGAGTGAGCTATTTACACTGAGGATCGATCGATGCGCTTCGATTTTATGCGGATTTATTGCTCAATGCTAGTGTTTCCGGGTTAATAGGTTTGGTCAGTGTCGGGACACGGAAATGCAATATTCACAGTGGCACGTGTTTGACATTTACATCCAACAAGAGGGAAGTGGCGACATTGGCCCTAAAATTCACAACTATTCCAATTCGGGCTCATACTCAGTTCGGCAGATCCACGGTTACACAGATGTGGGAGTTTTCTAGTAGGACGACACAGCCGCAAGGGGAATGAGTGGGATTTCGAGGAAAAAAGGTTAATCGGGCCTATTCCTTGAATCCTAACGTCATGCAAGGAATAGTTGGTCATGGGCTTCACGCGGAACGGATTTAAAACAATGGCTCTGGACTCCAGATCCCAGCATCCTTGACTGTCAGCCGAACTGGATGATGGAGCTGCTGGAATTTATTGGGGCAATCGGTTCATTGAGAAGGCCTCAGTGTTAGTTCTCAGCCTGAGAGAGCCCTCAGTGTGAGAAGGCCTCAGTGGGAGAAAGACCTCAGTGTGTGAGAAGCCTAGGTGAGTCCAAAACGCTTGGGAGGACCAACGTTTTGGAAATACCGATATAAACCCGGTCAGCCTGAGAGAGCCTTCAGTGTGAGAAGGCCTCAGTGGGAGAAAGGCCTCAATGTGAAGTAGGCCTCAGTGTGTGAGAAGCCTAGGTGAGTCCAAAATGCTTGGGAGGACCAACGTTTTGGAAATACTGATATAAACCCGGTCAGTCTGAGAGAGCCCTCAGTGTGAGAAGGCCTCAGTGGGAGAAAGGCCTCAATGTGAGTTAGGCCTCAGTGTGTGAGAAGCTTAGGTGAGTCCAAAATGCTTGGGAGGACCAACGTTTTGGAAATACTGATATAAACCCGGTCAGTCTGAGAGAGCCCTCAGTGTGAGAAGGCCTCAGTGGGAGAAAGGCCTCAATGTGAGGTAGGCCTCAGTGTGTGAGAAGCCTAGGTGAGTCCAAAACGCTTGGGAGGACCAACGTTTTGGAAATACTGATATAAACCCGGTCAGCCTGAGAGAGCCCTCAGTGTGAGAAGGCCTCAGTGGGAGAAAGGCCTCAATGTGAGGTAGGCCTCAGTGTGTGAGAAGCCTAGGTGAGTCCAAAATGCTTGGGAGGACCAACGTTTTGGAAATACTGATATAAACCCGGTCAACCTGAGAGAGCCCTCAGCGTGAGAAGGCCTCAGTGGGAGAAAGGCCTCAATGTGAGTTAGGCCTCAGTGTGTGAGAAGTTTAGGTGAGTCCAAAACGCTTGGGAGGACCAACGTTTTGGAAATACTGATATAAACCCGGTCAGTAAGAATAACACGATTCGTATTTTTCATTTTGCCCATAGTTTTCGGTATTTTGGGTGTAGTACCTCTGTTTGGTTTGGATGAGCCATTCAAGGCACTTTCTCCTCACTTTTGACAATATAACATGACAGTTGACCAAACCGCGACCAATATATAATACAGACCATTTGAAATACTGGAGAGGAAAGACCACTGCAGCATGATCTACAAAGCCATGAAGGACTTGGGGGAACATGGTTCGATGCATGTCATGTTTCCCACTTAAACAGTGGTTCTTAACCTGTGGGTCCCCAGTTATTTTGGACTACAGCTCCCAGAAATCTCAGCCAGTTTACCAGTGTTAGGACTTCTGGGAGCTGAAGGCCAAAACATCTGGGGACCTACAGATCGAGGACCGCTGGCATAACAGAACACCTTGAGATGGATTTGCCTGTTGTACAGAACTGGACTCGGATATTATATATGTCTAGTAGGCATGTGCAATCCATGCTTCTAAATAGTTCTAAAGCACTTACAAAACTAAAACTCTGGTGGTGAAAACGAGGGGGCGCTGGTGCTTTGCTTCTACAGTGTTGCTAAAGTTCTGGTGGTGAAAATTTCAGAACTCTAACAAAACTTTCAAATTTTCATTATATATTGGTGATTTTTATTTCAGAACCAATTAGGAACTGCCGTTTATAATGAAATTTTGAAAGTTTTGTACGAGTTCTGAAATTTTCACCACCAGAACTTTAGCAACACTGTAGAGACAAAGCACGAGCGCCCCCTAGTTTTCACCACCAGAATTTTAGTTTTGTAAGTGCTTTAGAACCATTTAGAACCATGGATTGCACATGGTGCTTTGCTTCTACAGTGATGCTAAAGTTCTGGTGGTGAAAATTTCAGAACTCTAACAAAACTTTCAAAATTTTATTATTGATGATTTTTATGATAGAACCAATTAGGAACTGCCGTTTATAATGAAATGTTGAAAGTTTTGTTAGAGTTCTGAAATTTAGCAACACTGTAGAAGCAAAGCACCAGCACCTCCTAGTTTTCACCACCAGAACTTTAGTTTTGTAAGTACTTTAGAACTATTTAGAACCATGGATTGCACATGCGCAGTCTAGATTAAGACTCCTATTACATATATATATGTGTGTATATGTGTGTGTGTGTGTGTGTGTATGTGTGTGTGTGTGTATATATATATATATATATATATATATATATATATATATATATATCTCCAGGTAAAGATACCCAGAAATGCATTCTGTTGTGGAACTGTATGCAATACCGTAAGACTAGTTTAGGAATCCATTGGAGCTTTACAGATAAGTCTCTTGCACATGAAAGTCAATGAACCGATTGCCCCAATAATTTTGTATTATGAGTCAACCAAAAAGCAAACCCT
Source organism: Anolis sagrei (assembly GCF_037176765.1). Lineage (NCBI taxonomy): Eukaryota > Metazoa > Chordata > Lepidosauria > Squamata > Anolidae > Anolis > Anolis sagrei. The sequence goes on along the minus strand of NC_090030.1, from coordinate 31,495,761 downwards.
CTATTGCAGGCAAACTTTGGCTCTCCAGGTGTTTTGAACTTTAACTCCCACAATTCCTAAAAGCCTACCAGCTGTTACACAAATGATCAGCTACTGTCAGAAAGGACAAAGAATTGTATCTATGCTGACGATCGTGCCATCACCACTCAAGCTTTGAAATAGTTGAAGCTCGATGTACACTTACTGCCGACTACAGGGGAAACTAGCTGATTCCTGTTAGGAATTATGGGAGTTGAAGTCTAAAACACCTGAACGGTGAAAATTTGCCCATGCCTGCCCTATTGTGTAACCAAGCTTCAACTGATCACAGTGGGGACTTTTATATATTACCGTCACACAAAAATGAGGAGGGAAACATGTCTACAAATGTCACGTCCGTAACAAATATTCTTGGCTCCTGTAGGAGAACATTGGGCCAAGACGTGAATATGGCCCCTTTAGAGAACAAACAAACAAACAAGTCTGCAAAAAACAAAACTCTATACACATAAGCCCAACATTAAAAGAAGAAAATCTTCACTGGAAATCGGTCTCATCAATGCATTGGAGATTCATAACGGAAGATTATTTCGGGCAAGAGGAAAGTGAACATTTTGGACTTGGCACGGCATTACAATGACTCAAAATCGGTCTGGAATATATGAATTATAATCGCCAAAGCAAAGCAGCCTTGGCGAGGAAGATAGCGGCATTTATTCCAAGGAGCATCAGCAACATGTGTGACCTTCTGAGAAATTATGCAAAAGGACACTCCAGTTTAGAGGCAGATTTTGGAGGGGAGGGGGGTGTCTTTCCAAAGGAGCCAGGAAGGAACCGCAGCCTATCAGGCAACACATCATACAACCCTAGTTTTGGCAAGACGCCACTCTCAAAAAAAGCAAAACATTGCTGCATCCCATTTATTTTGGCTTTGCAAGGCCTAACCTTGCTATCCGATTCTCCATCCCACAGAACGTATTGGTCAGGGCTCCTGTGCTGTTCAAGAGGACATTTCGCTGGCTAGAATGGCATTTTCTAGCGACGACAGGGCTCTTGGACCTTTAATATTTCCAAGGACACAAATTCCCTCTTCTTTTACAATGGTCTGTTCAACACAACGGCCTGCTGCCACCATACTTTTTCGAATGTGATGAGATCCTTCCTGAGGACTTCATCACACTAGAGAATGAATCCACTTTAAATCCAGTTGCAGAATTCTGGGGTTTGTACGAGGGGTATTTTTTAAGTAAGGTCCGTTTTGTTGTAGTTCGCGTGCATACTGCAACGAGCGCGTGCGTCGTGTACCGGCATGCCTCGGCAACAACTGTGCTCAGTTTCCGCTCTGTAGCTCACCTGTACGGTTCTGTTCTGTGCTTTAAAAATGTTTAAGACTATCAACTCACCCTCCGCATGTGAGGTTTGCTCAGTGATACAGTTTTTGTCAGCAAGGAACCTGCCTGCTGCAGAAATCCATCGACAGATTTGTGAAGTGTACGGTGATACTGTTATGAGTGAAAGCAAAGTGTGTAAGTGGGTACGACAATTCAAAGATGGCCGTGACAACATCCATGATGAGGACCACTCCGGTCGCCCTTCTTTGATTACAGACGATTTGGTGGCTTCAGTTGAAGCGAGGATTCGTGAGAACAGGCGCTTCACAATAACAGGTCTCTCAAACGAATTTCCTGACATGTCGAGATCAGTGCTTTACAACATTGTTTCTGAACACCTAAAGTTTAGGAAACTCTTCTCCCGATGGGTCCCGAAACTCCTAACAGAGGACCACAAAAACCAAAGATTTGAGTGTGCGATCAAATCAAATCGTCTGTAATCAAAGAAGGGCGACCAGAGAAGTCCTCATCATGGATGTTGTCACGGCCATCTTTGAATTGTCATACTCACTTACGCTCTTTGCTTTCACTCATAACAGTATCACTGCACACTTCACAAATCTGTCGATGAATTTCTGCAGCAGGCAGGTTCCTTGCTGACAAAAACTGTATCACTGAGCGAACCTCACATGCGGAGGGTGAGTTGATAGTCTTAAACATTTTTAAAGCACAGAACAGAACCGTACAGGTGAGCTACAGAGCGGAAACTGAGCACAGTTGTTCCCGAGGCATGCCGGTACACAACACACGCGCTCGTTGCGGTATGCGTGCGAACTGCTAGTGTCTACAACAAAACGAACCTTACTTAAAAATACACCTCGTATTTCCAAGGAAGAGGGCATGCCTTGAGGACACAAATTCCCTCTTCTTTTACAACGGTCCGTTCGACACAACGGCCTACTTTTTCGAAAGTGATGAGGTCCTTCCTGTGGACCTCATCACACTAGAGAATGAATCCACTTTAAATCCAGTTGCAGAATTCTGGGGTTTGTAGTTTAGGGAGAAACCTTTAATAGCCTAACTAAACTACAAACCCCAGAATTCTGCAAAACCGGATTTAAAGTGGATTCATTCTCTAGTATGATGAAGTGGTTAGTGGTGCATCTCACTCGGGCTTTTGGTGCCAATACCTTTTGGAAGGAACACAACTCAGTCTGGAGCTATATTTCCATGTAATGCAGTTTGGAATGACATTATATGGTTACTGTTGGGGTTCAGCCTAGGTGTGAACCTGAACCTGATTCTCTGATTGTATTTCCTGATGCTACTGAAAATGTATTTCCTGATGCTAATGAAAATGTTGGTTCTGAGGTCAGTGTAGAAGAAACTCTCATGAGAATGTTTCAGAGCCAAGCAGTCACCTTTCACTCCCTTCTAGCTCTCCAGAGAAGCTAACACTGGGATCCTTAATGAGGATAGAAGAGGACAGATTTGGCAGAACAGGGGTGAATCGCAGAGTTTGCGAAGGTCAGCCAGATTGAAAGAAAAGGAAACAAGGGCTTCAAAGCCTGGAGGCGTGTCACGAAACAGATTCCTCGGCTTTAAGTGCCTCTCGCTGGGTTGACTCTTTAGATCAGGCATCGTTTTAGACTGAGGCATTACTTTGGCAGATCTCTCGTTTCCCGTGGCCTTCATCCCAAGAGGCTTTTAGTGCTCCAAGTACGGTTAGTGGATTGCTAACAGGTTCCAGGATTTTACAGTGTTACTTTGCGTTTTTTATCTAGTTCATGGACATTTCTGATTGCTGATTTTTACTGTGGCTTTTTGACTTTGCATTTCCTCTATTTTGTAACCATTTTTTATCAATAAAAAAGGATTGTTTTTCCCACAGTCAAGTGTGGTGGATTGTTGTCTTAGGGTCTTGTTTCCTGCTCTGGGTTGCAACGGTTACTAGAGACCCACATAATGCACTTTGATGCAGTTATATTATGTGTGTCTACACTGACCCTATCATTCTGTTCCAGACTGCATTATACGGTAGTACAGATCCAACTGATATAATATTATAAGAGAATATCACCCAGATCTTAATCTGGCTGTATTCCCTAAATGCAATACAGATTGTCGGAGGCTTCCATGGCTGGAATCACTGGGTTGTTGTGAGTTTTCAGGGCTGCATGTATCCCAGTTATATCCTACCTTGTTTATGCCCAGCATTATTTTTTGAATTTTTAAATTATTACATTTGACCCGGCCATAGATTTTTAAATGTTACTGTTATTATGTATTGTCGAAGGCTTTCATGGCCGGAATCACTGGGTTGTTGTAGGTTTTCCAGGCTATATGGCCATGTTCTAGAGGCATTTTCTCCTGACGTTTCGCCTGCATCTATGGCAAGCATCCTCAGAGGTAGTGAGGTAGTTCCTACTTCCAACAGACCTCACTACCTCTGAGGATGCTTGCCATAGATGCAGGCGAAAAGTCAGGAGAAAATGCCTCTAGAACATGGCCATATAGCCCAGAAAACCTACAACCACCCAGTTACTGTTATTGTTTATTTTTTGTTTATGTGATTTATCTTAATTTTCTGTATTGATTGTTTTTGTTAATGCCTTTGTTTACTGATGTACTGTGGGCTTGGCCTCATGTAAGCCACACTGAGTCCCTTGGGGAGATGGTGGTGGGGTATAAATTAAGTATTATTATTATTATTATTATTATTATTATTGACACAAAAGCTCAGTATGTCACAGCCAACAAGATCTATATGCTGGATTTCGTATCACAAGTCGAACACTTCCCAAGCGTCTAGAACTGTGGGATGTATTATTATTATTATTATTATTATTATTATTATTATGTTCCAGAAGCATTCTCTCCTGACATTTTTCCTGTATCTATGGTAGGCATCCTCAGAGGTTGTGAGGTCTGTTGGAAACTAGGAAAATGGGGTTATCCACAGATATATATATTCCCAATTTTTCTACTTTCCAACAAACCTCACAACCTCCGAGGGTGCCTGCTATAGATGCAGGCCAAACGTCAGGAGAGAATGCTTCCGGAACATGGTCATGCATGCAGCCCAGAAACACTTCCCAAGAGTCTAGGACTGTGTGATGTATTTATTATTATTATTATTATTATTATTATTATTATTATTATTATTATGTTCCAGAAGCATTCTCTCCTGACTTTTTCCTGTATCTATGGTAGGCATCCTCAGAGGTTGTGAGGTCTGTTGGAAACTAGGAAAATGGGGTTATCCACAGATATATATATTCCCAATTTTTCTACTTTCCAACAAACCTCACAACCTCTGAGGGTGCCTGCTATAGATGCAGGCAAAAGGTCAGGAGAGAATGCTTCCGGAAAATGCTCATGCATGCAGCCCAGAAACACTTCCCAAGCGTCTAGGACTGTGTGATGTATTTCTTATCATCATCATCATCATCATCATCATCATCATCATCATCATCATGTTCCAGAAGCATTCTCTCCTGATGTTTTTCCTGTCTCTATGGCAGGCACCCTCAGAGGTTGTGAGGTCTGTTGAAAACTAGGAAAATTGGGTTTTCCACAGATATATATTCCCGTTTTTTCTACTTTCCAACAAACCTCACAACCTCTGAGGGTGCCTGCCATAGATGCAGGCAGAACGTCAGGAGAGAATGCTTCCGGGACATGGTCATGCAGCCCAGAAAACTCACAACAACCCAATACAGATTTAGCCAGAGCTTTCGCAATTGAAACATGACATCAATTCAGGAGTTTGACAAGTAATATACCTGGTATATAAAGATTATAGCCACACCTGGATTTCCCCCCCCCCCTCTTCTTCCGTGCATAATAGTGTTGACTTTTTGCAATGCCAGATTACAATAATAAATTTGAAAAGCCATTTGGTTTTTCACTGAGAGCAAACTGCAATTCCATATTAATTCAAGGTGTTGTGAAGCACAACTCTGCAAACACATTTCTGTATTTTTGCATTCAAAGAGTGCCTGAACCCAACATTCGGTGGTCTGGAGCAACCCGTTATGGCTTCATCGTTATGGCACAAGAATGGCTCTGTACAACCAGAGGGATGCCGACAGATATCATCCGTAATAACACTTAACGCAGAACAGTGGCTAAACACAAAAGGAGTTACATTACATGGTTGTAAACCTTGGCGTAACATCACACTTACTATAATATACAATGAGGCAATATTTACACAAAGCAACTAACCCACAAACCTAAGATGAGCAATGTATTGTCAAAAGCTTTCGTGGTCAGAATCACTAGGTTGCTGTGAGTTTTTTTGGGGCATGTTCCAGAAGCATTCTCTCCTGACGTTTCACCCACATCTATGGCAGGCATCCTCAGAGGTTGTGAGGTTTGTTTGGAAACTAGGAAAATGGGGTTTCTATATCTGTGGAATGTCAAAATCAGGGGAATTCCAGACAAGAAACAATCAGGGCCAGTTAATCACCTCCCTGTCAGGATTATTGAGGTATGCATGTGTGTTTTTCAATGTGTTTCTATGTAATTCAAGATGGATTCTATTGTGTTCAATTGTGTATTAGAAATACTGTGAGAAGCAGAGAAAATGTAACCTTGACAGAAGTGAGATAACATGTTCTCTGGCTGTGGGAAGTAGGAGGAGGATCCGGTTACAGCAGAGGTCTGATAAGCAGATGTTCAGAAACTGTTTGTGTTGTGCTTTGTAGTTCCCGATTATAGCCTGCTAAGAATGGACGTGTGTAGATGTACTTAGTAAAACTTTGTGTTATTTTGCAACTGTAAGACTGCAGAATCCTGATTTTTGGAGTCCTGTGTCCTCTTCCACTGCACATATACCCCCAAACTTTCTCTGACACTCCCAACAAAGGATTCCCCCAGGCAGGAAGAAGCCAGATCTTGAAACTGCTAGGTTTGTTGGAAACAAGGACAAGTGGGATTTATATATCTGTGGACTGTCCAGGGTGGGAGAAAGAACTCTTGTGTGTTTGAGGCAAGTGAGAATGTTTCAATTAGTATTTAATGGCCTAGTAGTTTCAAGGTCTGGCTTCTTCCTGCCTGGGGGAGTCCTTTGTTGGGAGGTGGAAACTATGGAAATGTGGTTTATATATCTGTGTTTATATTTCATTGTTGGAAACTATGAAAATGTGGTGTATATATCTGTGGAATGTCAAAATCAGGGGAATTCCAGACAAGAAACAATCAGGGCCAGCATTAGCTGGCCCTGATTGTTTCTTGTCTGGAATTCCCCTGATTTTGACATTCCACAGATATATACACCACATTTTCATAGTTTCCAAACAGAACTCACAACGTATTGTCAAAGGCTTTCATGGCCAGAATCACTGGGTTGTTGTAGGTTTTTTTGGGCTATATGGCCATGTTCTAGAGGCATTCTCTCCTGACGTTTCGCCTGCATCTGTGGCAAGCATCCTCACTACCTCTGAGGATGCTTGCCATAGATGCAGGCAAAATGTCAGGAGAGGATGCCTCTAGAACATGGCCATATAGCCCGAAAAAACCTACAATCCAAACCTCACAACCTCTGGGGAGGCCTGCCATGGATGCAGGCGAAATGTCAGGAGAGAATGCTTCTGAAACACGGTCATGGGTTGGGTGGTAGGTTTTTTCGGGCTATATGGCCATGTTCTAGAGCCATTCTCTCCTGACGTTTCGCCTGCATCTTTGGCAAGCATCCTCACTACCTCTGAGGATGCTTGCCATAGATGCAGGCGAAACATCAGGAGAGAATGCCTCTAGAACATGGCCATATAGCCCGAAAAGACCTACAACCCAGACCTCACAACCTCTGGGGATGCCTGCCATGGATGCAGGCGAAATGTCAGGAGAGAATGCTTCTGAAACACGGTCATGAGTTGGGTTGTAGGTTTTTTTGGGCTATATGGCCATGTTCTAGAGGCATTCTCTCTTGACGTTTCGCCTGCATCTGTGGCAAGCATCCTCACTACCTCTGAGGATGCTTGCCATAGATGCAGGCGAAACATCAGGAGAGAATGCCTCTCTAGAACATGGCCATATAGCCCGAAAAAAACCTACAACCCAGACCTCACAACCTCTGGGGATGCCTGCCATGGATGCAGGTGAAATGTCAGGAGAGAATGCTTCTGAAACACAGTTATACAGCCTGAAAAACTCACAACAACCCTAAGATGAGCAACTTTGCAAGTGTGGTTCATGGCAATTTGAATGCAAGCAGATTATCAAACCATCTGACAGCCCAAAGGAGCGGGAATTTGTCGTCGCAGCAGATGAGATGTTTGGAAAAACAGATATCCACCCGGTTTGGAAACTCATAAGGCAGCATGCTGAGAGAGCAAGTCGCATCGATATGACGCTCGTAGTCATAAAAAAAACACACACACATAAATTCCAAGAGTGAGCAAAAACAAACCTCGTCGTTTTTTAAAAAAAATGTGCAAATTTTCTTCTCCAAACAAGAAGGGGGGAAAAAAACGAGCAAGAAAGAGAACTTGAAAACATTTTCTGTTAAAAAAAAATCACAGCAAAAAAGGAGACCATCTTCTCTTCCCCATCCCCTACAAGGCACTACAGGTAGGAAAGGACAGGTAACACGGAAGGTGAGATAATACTGCGCTCCTCAGTCGGGCCGAAATATCGGGTATTTTGGTAAGAATTCTATGAGAATTACCTACAGAAAGAGGAAGGGAAAAAATGTAAAAGAGACATTAAGCGATGCATTGGGTTCCCATAGTACAGAATATCTGACAACATACAAGGGCTTGGAGAAAAGTACTGCTTTATCTATATAAATTGTCAGGTTTTACAATGTATTGTAATGTAATATAGCTGAGTCATGCACTGCTAATGGGCTTGTATTGGAAATGCTGAGTCATGCATTAACTGTATATAGGGAATCATTTGGGGAATGTGTTCTGGCCTAGTCCAGGTGATTGTGAATGATGCAATCCTGGGTCTGAGTTGAGTCAGTGAGTTGGGAACCAATCGGTGATTGCTATGTGTAAATGAATTGTATATAAGGAAGTCATGTACAGTGTATTCCTCTCCTTGTGCTGTGATGTTGTTTGTCGAAGGCTATATGTAATTAAAGAACCTGTCTGCTAAGACAAGATATAACTGTGTGCTGTGGTAAGTTTGTAATATCATCTAGACTGGGGGAAAGACAATGGTAAAACTGACAATGGCCGGGCATGTGCTCAAGTGTCTGTAAAAGGTTCCAGCGTGACTGCAGGATGTGGGAGCAGTTGACTGAAAATACTGTGCAGGAAGACGCTACTGGAAAGCGCTGAAGTTGTGCAACTGATCTGCTGCTGAACTGTGAAGTTAATCTCAACATAAATAAAAATGTAATGTTCGTTTGTGGTATTCACAGAACTCAAAAACCCTTGGATGAATTGGCACCGAATTTGGACAGGGTACACCTAACAACCCAATGTATGTTTCCCACTCAAAAAAACCACAAAAGCAAAAAGCAGAAAGGACTTCTGAGCTACATGTCCACAAAGGAGAAACTGCATGTCTACAAAGAGACCCATGGCCACGCCCCCTCCTCCTCGCGGGGAAACAGCTGGCCATTAAAGCTTGAGGGGCCAGGCACGCGTGCATGCCCCCCTCCCACACACACAAGCGAGAGTGGGCCCCATGGGAGTGGAGGGGGAGGCTTGCCGCATGGAGCCCCTTCTCTTTCCCTGCTCTGCCAGGAGGGCGGTCTCCTCCTCCTCCTCCTTTCCCTGTTGGAAGAGGCCGGGAAGTGGGGGACGGACTTTCTGTAGACCCTTCTTTCTTTTTTAACTCTTTCCTTTCTGTCTGACCTGCTTGGTTGCCTCTGGCAACACGAGCACACATTTAACACACACACACACACACAGGAGGTAGCTGCCTCTGCCACACTCCACCCGAAAGGACTCCCGTCCCTTCTTTCCTCGTTCCCTTTCTTTCCTTTTCTTCCTTCCTTCCCCTTCCTTTCCTCCCCTCCTCCTTCACTTCCTTCCTGTCCCTCCTTCCTTTCCTTCTTTTCCTTCCTCCCTCCCTTCCTTTCCCCCTTCTTTCCCTTTCTTCATTTCCTTCCTCTTCATTTCCTTCCCTCCCTTTCTTTCCCTCCTTCCTCCTCCTTCCCCCCCCTCCCTCCCTCCCTCCCTTCCTTCCTTCCTTCCTTCCTTCCTTCCTTCCTTCCTTCCTGTCCCTCCTTCTTTCTTTTCCTTCCCTTCTTTCTCTCCTTCCTTTTTTCTTTCTATGTAAGATATAAATACAATATTTTATATATTGTTATATAGATTACTATATAATATGTTACTTGTGTGTGTGTGTGTGTGTGTGTGTGTGTATGTGTATGTGTATATATTAGGGCTGGGCGGTTTCGTTAATTCGTAATTCGTTAATAATTCGTTAATTTTTTCAATTACAAAACAATAACGAACCATTCTGGAGCAATTTTTTTAAAAAACGAATTTTTAAACACGTTTTGTAAATGCTTCGTATTTCGTTATTGTATTCGTTTCATTATTGTTCTGAGGTCGTTTCGTTATTATTTCCGCATGTCTGGGGCAAGTTTTTTGTTTAATTAGTGAAAAAAAATTATAATATCACACCAACAGTCAAGGACAGAGGGAGAGGGAAGCTTCAGAAGTTTTTGAAGGTTTTTTAGCGTATTTCGCGGTCGCGTCCGCCATTAACGAATCGATTCGTTATTGTTTCGGAAATCGATTCGTTAATGTTTTGTAATTTTTTTTCACATTTACGAAATTTCGTAAATATTAAACTTTTTAAAAGGAAAATTTTGTAATTATTTTAAATATCGAAACAAAAAAAACCCCCAAATACAAATCGATTTTAGAAACAAATTTTTCCGTTGTTACCCAGGCCTAGTATGTGTATATATATATATATATATATATATATATATATATAATATTACTATATAATACATATTTAATTGGAAGGGACAGTCAAGAAGTAACGAGGGAAAGAGGGAAGGAATGAAGGAGGGAAAGGGGGAAGGAAAGAAGGAGACAAGGAGGGAGGGAAAGAAGAAAGGAGAGAAAGAAAGATAGAGAAGCAAGAAAGGAGAGAAGGAAATAAAAAAGTGAAAGGAAAAAGAGAGGGAAAGAAGGAGAGAAGGAACGAAAGACAGGGAAGGAAGGAAGCAAGGAAGGAAGGAAGGAGAGAAGGAAGGATGCAACCATGGAGCAAAGAAGGGGGGAAAGAAACAGGTAGAGCTGGAAGAAAGAAGAGAAATGGGAAGGGAAAGAAATAGAGGAAAGGAAGGAAAGAGGGAAGGAAGGAAAGAGGGAGGGAAGTTTGGCCACAGCAATGCGTGGCGGGTACAGCTAGTCTATATAAATAAAAATGTAATGTTCGTTTGTGGGATTAACAGAACTCAAAAACCACTGGGGCAATTGACACCAAATTTGGACACAATACCCCTAACAACCCAATGTAAGTCCTTCACTCAAAAAAAACAACAAAAACAAAAAGCAGAAAGGACTTTTAAACTGCATGTCCACAAAGAGACAAATGGCCACGCCCCCTCCTCCTCCTTGCGGGTAAACAGCCAGCCGTTAAAGCCAGGCGCGCGTGCACGGCCACACACACACACAAGTGAGAGTGGAGTGGAGGTGGAAGCTTGCCGCATGGAGCCCCTTCTCTTTCCCTGCTATGTCAGGAGGGCGGTCTCCTCCTCCTCCTCCTTCTCCTCCTTTCCCTGTTGGAAGAGGAAGGGGCGGATAAGTGGCAGCGGCAGCAGAGGAGCCCCCAGGCAAGGAAGAAGGGGGTGAAGAGGAGGAGGAGGAGGCGAGGAAGGTCGACAGTGCTTGAGTGAAGGACCTTTCTTCTCCCCTTACTCCTTTCCCTTCTTTCCTCCCTCTCCTTCCTCCCTTTCTTTCCTTTTATTCCTTCCTTCCTTCCCCTTCCTTTCCTTCTTTCCCTCCTTCCCTTCCTTCCTGTCCATCCATCCTTCCTTCTTCCTTTCCTTCTTTTCCTTCCTTCCCTTCTTTCCCGTCCTTCCTTCTTTCTTTTCCTTCCTTCCCTTCTTTCCCTCCACTGCAACAATAAAACCAATAAAACCAATAAAACCAATTCCAATTCCACTTTGTCAGGCCTGTCAGACCTAGCCGTCCAATTGTCTTTATCTAGTTGTCAGATTGCCCAAAGGCCTGGTCCCACAACCACGTTTTTAATTTCCCCCTGAAGGAGAGGAGAGATGTTGATGACCTAATTTCCCCCGGAAGTGAGTTCCATAGGTGAGGGGCCATCACTGACAAGGCCCTGCTCCTCGTCCCCACCAACCTCACTTGTGATAGCGGTGGGGTGGAGAGCAGGGCCTCCCCAGATGATCTCAAACTCCGAGGTGGGATGTAGAGGGAGATGCGTTCGGACAGATACGCTGGACCAGAACCATATAGGGTTTTGTAGGTCAAAACCAGAACCTTGAATTGTGCTCGGAACTGAATCGGCAGCCAGTGGAGCTGACACAACAGGGGGGTGGTGTGCTCCCTGTATGTCGCTCCGGTGAGCAATCTGGCTGCCTCCCGCTGGACTAATTGGAGTTTCCAAACAGTCTTCAAGGGCAACCCCACGTAGAGTGCCTTGCAGTAATCTATTCAGGGTGTAACAAGAGCGTGGACCACTGTGGCCAGATCCGACTTCCCAAGGTACGGGCGCAGCTGGCGCACAAGTTTTAATTGTGCAAAAGCTCTCCCGGCCACCGCCGAGACCTGGGCTTCCAGGCTCAGCGATGAGTCCAGGATCACTCCCAAGCTGCGAACCTGCGTCTTCAGGGGGAGTGTGACCCCATCTAACACAGGTTGTCACCCTATACCCTGTTCAGCCTTACAACTGACCAGTAGGACCTCTGTCTTGTCTGGATTCAGTTTCAATTTGTTAGCTCTCATCCAGTCCGACACAGCAGCCAGACACTGGTTCAAGGTTTGGACAGCCTCCTTGGTGACAGGTGAGAAGGTGACAGGTGTTGTTTGGGGGCATTGGCTGCCGACTGTAAACCACCTCAAGTTGCCTTCAGGCTGAGAGGGGCAGTATATAAATATGGTAAATAAATAAATAAAATAAATCTACCTGATATTGGAAGTTAAGCTGAATCAAGCCTAGTTAATAGACAGACAGGAGACCTTCAAGGAATGCCAGATGATGCAGAGTATTCTTAGAGGAATGCAATGCCAAACCACATTATCTCTAGCCCGGGAAAGCCCTAGAATCCTGATAGGGTCCCCTTAAGTTGACAGGAACCTGGAGACACAAATTCCTGACTGCTTCCATGTGTTGACTGTCCGCTAGATGGCAGCACCAGCTCAGGGCAGACTGCGTTTTGGGCTCAAAGCCTCATAGACTCATAGAGTTGGAAGAGACCTCCTGGGGTATCCAGTTTAACACCATTCTGCCAAGAAGCAGGAATATTGCATTCAAATCACCCCTGACAGATGGCCATCCAGCCTCTGTTTAAAAGCCTCCAAAGAAGGAGCCTCCACTACACTCTGGGGCAGAGAGTTCCACTGCTGAACGACTCTCACAGTCAGGAAGTTCTTCCTCATGTTCTCCCACTGGACAGTTCTCTCCACTTGTAGTAGGTAAAGGTAAAGGTTTTGCCCTGACATTAAGCCTAATTGTGTCTGACTCTGGGACTGTGGTGCTCATCTCAATTTCTAAGCCGAAGAACCGGCGCTGTCCGTAGACACCTCCAAGGTCATGTGGCCAGCATGACTGCATGGAGCGCTGTTACCTTCCCACTGGTGTGGCACCTATTGATCTACTCACATTTGCATGTTTTTCGAACTATTTATTTGTCATGTCAGAGCAACCAATTCATTATATTTCTAATAGAACAATGCAAACAAACAGACAAATGCAAAACTTGTGAGTTTGGTAGTTGGTTAAATGTCCTTTGACCAGTATCTGGCCACGTGGAGTGCTTCTGGTGTTGCTGCAAGAAGGTCTTCCCTTGTGCATGTGGCAGGGCTCAGGTTGCATTGCAGCAGGTGGTCAGTGGTTTGCTCTTCTCCACACTCACATGTCAAGGATTCCACTTTGTAGCCCCATTTCTGAAGGTTGGCTCTGCATCTCGTGGTGCCAGAGCGCAGCATGTCCAGCGCCTTCCAAGTTTTTGAACTGTTAGGCTGGCAGAAGCTGGGGCTGTCAGCGGGAGCTCATGCCGCACCCTGGATTGGAACCTGCGACTTTTAGATCAGCAATTGGGCACCACAATTGAAGAGAGATATTGACTCTAAGCTGGAATGTGTCCAGAGGAGGGCAACTAAAATGATCAAGGGTCTGGAGAACAAGCCCTATGAGGAACGGCTTAAGGAGCTAGGCATGTTTAGCCTGAAGAAGAGAAGGCTGAGAGGATACATAGCCATGTATAAATATGTGAGGGGAAGCCACAGGGAGGAGGGAGCAAGCTTGTTTACTGCTTCCATGGAGACTAGGACGCAATGGAACAATGGCTTCAAACTACAAGAAAAGAGGTTCCATCTGAACATGAGGAAGAACTTCCTGACTATGAGAGCCGTTCAGCAGTGGAACTCTCCGCCCTTGAGTGTGGTGGAGGCTCCTCCTTTGGAAACTGTGAAACAGAGACTGGATGGCCATCTGTCAGGGGTGAGATAAGACTGGCCAACTCTGATTAAATTATTATTTTAACCTTCTTCAATGTAAATATACTTGCACATTCTTCCAACAATAATAAAGAGAATAAAATAATAAATGTAATAATAATAATAATAATAATAATAATAATAACAATAAAGTAAAATAATGGAAATAACAGTAATAATAGAGCAAAATAATAAATGTAATAAATGTAATAACAGAGCAAAATAATAAATGCAATAATAATAAAGTATAATAAATGTAATAATAATAATAATAGGGTAAAATACTGTAAATGTAATAATAGTAAAGAAAGTAAAATAATACATGAAATAAAAATAATACTAATAACGGAATAAAATAATAAATAACCTAGACTTGAGTATAAGCCGAGGGGAGCTTTTTCAGCCTAAAAAAGCAGCTGAAAAACTAGGCTTATATTCGAGTATATACAGTATTCTGAAATCCACCAACGATAGAATTGGGCCAAACTTCCCACACAGCACCCCCACGACCGACAGAAAATACGGTGCTTTTTTATAGTCTTTGCTGACCCCTCTGACACCCCCATTGCGACACCTCAAGTTGAGAAACACTGAACTAAATGAAGGTATATCCAGCCCAAAGGACTAGGGGCTAGTTTAAGAATTATAGCTCAAAATACATAGGCAGAGTGACACAGAAGTGCAGAAAAGAAAAGAAAAGCACTTACGTATTCCATCATATTGCTGCTTTCACATTTCCTTCTACTCAACTTCCAGTGCAAGCCAAGCTTAAAAGAAGAAATAACATAATCAACTATAAATACTCAAAACTTAAGCTTTTAATATTAACCCATTTGCCTCCCCAGTAAGAAATATATATTTCTGTTCAAGGTGAACGTTGTCACTCAAATTGATAGAAGAGAACCACAGCTGAGAGCCATAAGCTCCTTACCTTATGATATAATCTGTTGTTTTCCCACTCTAGCAACTTCTGAATCGATCTTCTCGTCTAAGAAATAAAAAATCAGAACCATGTCAGGATACGGATCCAAAATGGGAGCCCAGAAACAGCCAGATTGGGAGAAAGGCACGGTGTACATCCAAGAAACAAAGAGATAACAAACTGGCCCCCAAAGTACTGTAAAACCAGTGGTTTCTGGCTCCATATAACAACAGGCACCTCCCAAAACCGGGGTCCTCAAACTACAGCCCACGGGCCACTTCTGACCCGCCAAGGGCACTTATCCGGCCTGCGGAGGAGGAGCGCCTCCCCCCCACAGTGCCCCTCCCTTGGCTGGCTTACGCTATCCGTCAGGCCCGATAGGCAGCGTGAGCCAGCCAAGGGCGGCTGCCCTGCGGAGCCTACTCTCATGTAAGGCACCTCGCGAGGTTCTTTACACAAGAGTAGGCCGCGGGGTGCTGCTCCTCCCTTGGCAGGCTCACACTGCCCATCAGGCCCTATGGGCAGCGTGAGCCAGCCAAGGGCAGCTGCTCCGCGTGGCGTACTCTCGCATAAAGCACCTCGCGAGGTGCTTTATGCGAGAGTAGGCCGCGCGGTGCTGCTCCTCCCTTGGCAGGCTCATGCTGCCCATCGGGCCCGATGGGCAGCGTGAGCCAGCCAAGGGAGGCTGCCCTGTCACTCTATGCAGTCATGCTGGCCACATGACCTTGGAGGTGACTACGGACAACGCCGGCTCTTCGACTTAGAAATGCAGATGAGCACCACACCTCAGAGTCAGACACGACTGGACTTCATGTCAGAGGAAAACCTTTAACTAGGAAAATTGTGGAAGATGCAGGGTGGGAGAAAGAACTCTTGTCTGTTGGAGGTAGGTAGGAATGTTTCAATTGGCCACCTTGATTACCATTTCATAGCCTGACAGTTTTTAGGGAGAATCCTTTGTTGAGAGGTGATTAGCTGGCCCTGATTGTTTCTTGTCTGGAGTTCCCCTGTGTTTGAATGTTGTTCTTTAGAGTTTTTTAAATACTGGTAGCCAGATTTTGTTCAGACTAGAAATAGGGAGATTTCCCATTCTCTGCTCCTGGAATTACTGCCTAAAGAGGGCTAGAAAGAACCCCCTCGAAGGGCCCTTCCACACAGCAAAATATGATATGTGCAATGTGCAGAGGAATTTTTTATTGATCTTTCTTTTTTAAAAAAACAAAAAACCTATAGTCTGGCCCTCCAATGGTCTGAGGGACGGTGAACTGGCCCCCAGTTTAAAAAGTTTGAGGACCCCTGTCCTAAAATATAAACGCAGGCTCACCAAAAATATGAAGCCGTCCAAAGGAAGAGGGAGTATGGTTGTTGAAACAGTTGTATAGTTAAATTTCTCTTTATTTTAATTGTTGAAACATTCTACCAATATCAGGGGAGATTAGAGCAGAGAAGGGGAGAGACACTTAGCATTTTAAAAGGTAGAAACTGGGAAACACTAGAACTGAGAGACTTAAAATGATTCTTCAATTGAATTCCGCTGCCACCATTCCAATAATAATCAGGCTGAGGTAATATTGTGAGTTTGTTCTGAATCACACACTATGCCACTATAGTTTCTTAGTGGCTGCTGTGAAGCTGTCTTTAGGATTACTTTGACCACAAAGGTATACACACTGAGGCTGGTATACGTTAATAAAAGAATAAGAATGTTTATTGAACAAGCTTGAAATAATTCAGGTACAAATGCTTAATGGTTTCAGAAAATACTGGCATGAAAATCTTGTGGTCGCGTTAAGAGTAAAACTCTTAAACTCTTCTGGGTTACAAGTCTTCAAGGTTCCACTACAGAAAATTACTTCAGGAAATGAATCTCTGAAAGTAACTCCCAAAAATGCCCCTTAGGAATCTAGTCAAAAATACCCTGAACTAGACTTTCCTAGGAATTGAACAGTCCACTAACTGGGCCCTGCTCCACAACAGTATTCTAGCTATCTACTAATAGCTACTCTGAATACCTCACAAAAGACTAACCCAATCTTCTTCTCTAAACCCAAACTCGCTCTGACTAACACCAACTCTTCAACTGCTCTCTAACAACTCCAAGACTAACTGGGACTTTAAGCCTCTGTTTTAAAAGGACACTTTTTTCCTCCAGACCACTTAGGCTCCGCCCCCATCTGTCTAGCCAATCCTAGCCTCCTTATTTTCCCTCTAAGACTTGAACATGCCCCTTCAAAAAAAAACCTAACTAAAATGGCTTCCACCCGGCTCCCTTTTCTAAAATGGACACGGTGGCTTCGCCAGGCCTACTCCCTTAGGCTTCAGCCAGCCAGCTAAGGCCTATGACACGGGTGTCAGCACTGACACACTTCACCATTTTTGATGACACACGGCCACATGTGGCCGCATACAGAGAAGTATGGGGCCACATGCCAAAGACATTTCATCCTCGACTCCTACACGGCCAGGTGCAGGAGCCAAGAGTGAAACATTTGCTGTAGTGTAGTATAGACACTCTGCCGGAGGACTGTAGGTCAAACAACAGAACTCCGGCACAGAGCATCTAGTTCCGGGACTTCCAGTTAGGCCGTTAGGGGATCTTTGACCTCACTTCTGGCCAGCGGAGCAGGGAGCAGCGGGATGCATCTCTGGGGGCCCTGTGATTGCCATTAACGGCAACCATATAACCACAGCAACCATCGGGACCTGCTATCTCCGCGAACGCATCTTCCCCTATGAATCTGTGCGTACCTTGAGATCATCCGGGGAGGTACTGCTCTCTCCCCTTCCACACCCTGTCTCAAATATGGTTGATGGGGACGAGGGAGAGGGCCTTCTCGGTGGTGGCACCCTGGCTCTGGAACTCCCTCCCTAGGGAGATCAGACAGGCTCCCACTTTGTCCTCTTTCCGGAGACAACTAAAACCCTGGATGTTCCAGTGTGCTTTTGATTAAGTAGTCCATCAGTAATTTTCCTGTCCCTACTTTAAGTTCAGCACTTTACATCAGCCCTCTTATTATCTACCTCGATACTTTTGATGACAATATTTCCAGCCCTGCCTACTTGATTGTTGCACTTCTCTTGCATTCCCTTCAGAATGTATTGTAATTTTTGGACTTGTCCCTTGTAAGCCGCCCTGAGTCCCCTTGGGGAGATAGTTGGTGGGGTATAAAAATAAAATAATAATAATAATTATTATTATTATTATATCATCCAATCTACTGTTCTGGGGTGTCTTGGATTTCTAATTGACCATCCTTATTGAGATAAGTGAGGGGGAGTCTTGAAGAGGCGAGGGCATGTGCTATGGGTTCTGTTTCCCACCGTTGGAAATAGTGGAAGCTATTAATATCTTAAAGAAATCCCAATTTAGGTTACCAAAAGCCTTCTCTGCGTCCAAGGCTAGTATGGCAAATTCTTTTTGATGATTCTGTTCATAATATTCTATTAGATCCAATACTAGCCTTATGTTATCCTTCATAAATCTATTTGGTAGAAATCCTCTTTGGTCTTCTTCAATCCAGTTTCTTAAGAAATGTTTTACTCTCTCTGCCAATATGTTTGCCAAAATCTTATAGTCCGTATTTAATAAAGAAATTGGTCTGCAATTTTTAATCTCCGTCTCACAGGTTCCTTCTTTATGAATCAGTACTATTTCTGCCTTCGTCCAAGTTTCTGGAATTTTCTGTTCAGTCATCACTTCATTTAATACCTTTTTAAATAAAGGTATCAATTCTTGTTTAAATGTTCTATAAAATCCAGCTGTATATCCATCTGGACCCGGAGCTTTGTCTGGGTCCATCTTTTGAATTGCCTTCTCAATTTCCTCCTCTGATATCTCTTTATTCAATTGATCCCTTGTTTCCTCATCCACTTTCTGAAACTTAACTTGGCCCAGTTCTGAACCCTTCTCTCCATGGGTGCCACCTCGGGACACACACTTCTCCCATCTTTGTAAGCAACTGTAAACACCTCACTTGTAGAAGTCGATAGGTTGCTCCAATAATCACACTGTGTGTTCGGAAATCAGAAATACATCCTCACACAGCCTTTCCTGGTTTAGACATAGGGACAGTCTAGGGGAGACACACCAGGAAGTGGATGCTGAACCGTTTTAAAAACCCTGCCTCATCTTCTCCAAAGCATTTCGGATCAGAAACTGGAGGCTCGATCTTTGGATCTGTGCACTTACTCTTTTGGTGAGACAGACGGCCGGCCAGAGGCTGCACCCTAAAGTGCAACAGCAGCACAAACAGCCACAGAGAAGCCACTTCACGTTGATGGGCAGGTTTTTCCTCAAACACGCATTCACCCGACTGATGCTGGTCTTGAATTCTTCTGGGGCCACCTTAAAAATGGAGAGACAGTTAACAGTTATGGAAACTTTCCAATAGTAGACATATCGGGTATTGTGCCCAATTTGGTCCAGTGAATGAAAATATATACTGCATATCAGATATTTACATGACGATTCATAACTGTAGCAACATTACAGCATTCAAAAAAAATCTGCGCACATCAGTCGAAAATACATCTGCGCGCATCGTTCGAAAATATATCTGAACACATCATTCAAAGGAACATCTGCGCGCATCATTTGAAAATACATCTGCGTGTTCTGTCGTACGCTGGGCCTGTAAAGAATTTCCTTTAGAACAGGACGTGCAACCTTTGCCCAGCGGGAAGCCAGGGAGCCCAAAGAGTTCTCAGAGGTTTTCCACCACAAATAGTCTTTAGATGGCTTGTGAAGTATAATAAAGTATTTTATTAAGGAACAACCAAACAGAAACTTCTCCCGTTTTCAGAAAGTTAAACAAATGATTCCAGGCTTTTATGCAACTGGTAGCTTCCTAAACTTGCCCATGAAGGACAGGCAACTATCTTCAATAACTGTACTTTACCTTTACTTTAAAGGAAAGTCCCCGTTTTAACTTCTCCCAGGCTGACTGTAATCTAACACTTACTGATGTGGGCTCCGCTACCGGGTCGAACTGCTTCTCGAACGCCGAGTGGACCTACCAGTAAAGGCTTAGATGTTCTCCAGCTGGAGTTCTTTGGTCTTTAGGGCTGTTTCCCTGGAAATCTTTGGAGATGCTTAAGACTGCTCTCCCCCGGAAGGTCTTGGATGCTCTTAAGACTGTTTCCCCCCAGAAAGTCTTAAGGGTTGAAGCTTTTGTACAGGGAAAGCTTGAACACATCCTGTACATTAGCTTTCTTTTCTGAGACAAACTAAAAATGGCTTCCTTCCCTTCCCAATTGCCCTGAGCAAAGGGCGGAACCAAAACTTAATGATGATGGACAAGTGACTTGCCCTATGACTGCAACCAAAGGAAGCCACCTTTCTGCAGAGTCCCTGAAACCTTGGACAGCAAACAAACATTTAATACAAAGCAAATAAAGTTGGAGCTCCTGGTACAGCCGTACCAGCACACTGCGCGCATCATTCGAAAATACATCTGCGCGCATCTTTCGAAAATACATCTGCGTGCATCATTCGAAAATACATCTGCACGCATTATTCGAAAATATATCAGCGCGCATCATTTGAAAATACATCTGCGTGCATCATTCGAAAATACATCTGCGCGCATCTTTCGAAAATACATCTGTGTACATCATTTGAAAATACATCTGTGTACATCATTTGAAAATACATCTGTGTACATCATTCGAAAATACATCTGCGCGCATCATTCGAAAATACATCTGCACGCATCATTCAAAAATACATCTGTGCACATCATTCAAAAATACATCTGTGCACATCATTCAAAAATACATCTGCACACATCATTCGAAAATACATCTGCACGCATGATTCGAAAATATATCAGTGCGCATCATTTGAAAATGCATCTCCACGCATCATTCGAATATACATCTGTGCACATCATTCGAAAATACATCTGCACGCATCATTTGAAAATACATCTGCATCCATCATTTGAAAATACATCTGCGTCCATCATTCAAAAATACATCTGCGCGCATCATTCGAAAATACATCTGCGCGCATCATTCGAAAATACATCTGCACGAATCATTCGAAAATACATCTACGCGCATTATTTTGTGATAGGAAATCCAGCACAGAAATCTTGTTTGCTGTGACATACTGTGCTTTTGTGTCAATAATAATAATAATAATAATAATAATAATAATAATCTTTATTTAAATTCCGCTCTATCTCCCCAAAGGGACTCAAACATAAAAGGCAAACATTCAATGCCCGAATACAACAACAATACATCAATGCTAACAAAAGTTATACAACCCAACATATGAATATAAGAATGAACACAGTGTATCACTTCTATTAGTTGTTCTCAAAATATTACAGTTGTTCATTAGCAGAACCTCAGAGGATTCACAAAACTGGTCTAGCTTCTCAAACTCTCTTTTTTCTGACCAACAAAGGCCCTGCTATTGACTGAACAAGCAATGTCTCCCAATGTAGATAGGACTGTATAGTGTTGTACACCCAAACAGTACAGTGTTACACATCAAAACAGAACACTCCCTCCATGACATCTTAAGTCCCTTCTACAAAGCTGTATAAAGTTTGTTTGCATGCTGATGAACCCAACGCAACACATAGAAGATGGGTTTGAAAGGCAGCTGTCTTCACAGACCTGTCAGTAGCTAACACCTCACCCATTTCATAGGAAATCTGCTACCAAACAGGAGCTTTTTTGTTGAGTTCCAGGGCAAGAGAAACAGATAGTGAAAACAGAAGAATGGCCTGCCTCCAGGGAGCTCCATCAATGTTTAACATTTACACAAATGACCAACTACTGCTAGAAGAGACAGAGAGTTTCATCTATGCTGATGATCGTGCCATCACCACTCAAGCAGGGAGCTTTGAAATGGTCGAACAGAAGCTCACTGAAGTTTTAGGTGCTCTTACTGCCTATTACAGGGAAAACCACCTGATTCCTAATCCATCTAAAACACAGACACGTGCTTATCATTTTAGAAATATATGAGCATCTCAAGCTCTGAGGATTACTTTTAATGTATATGTGTGTTATGGCGACAATTATTATGTTTATATTTTGTTTTGTTAATCTAATGGTTATGTTGTTTTTACTTTGTATGTTTTGTGATGTTACCTGGGAACCACTCTGAGTCCCCTCGCGGAGATGGAGTGGTAC